>NW_017671565.1:3879-8085 GCF_001879085.1 Nicotiana attenuata | reverse complement strand
AAAAAAAAAGAAGAAAAAAACACCTCTGGGACCTGAGCTTTATCGGGTATGCCTTGTTTAGAGTGGAGAGGGACTCATGGACATTCTACCCGCAGTGCTATTTCGTATGTGAAGGCTCGGCGTATGGTCGAGAAGGGGTGTTTGGCCTATTTAGCCTATGTTCGCGATTCTAGTGCTGAGGTTCCCTCTATTGATTCGGTGCCCATTGTTTGTGAGTTCCCTGATGTTTTTCCTTCTGACCTGCCGGGTATGCCACCCGACAGGGATATTGATTTCTGCATTGATCTGGTTCTGGGCACTCAGCCCATTTCTATCCCGCCGTATCGTATGGCCCCGCCTGAATTGAAAGAGTTAAAGGAGCAGTTGCAAGACTTGCTTGAGAAGGGTTTCATTAGACCCGGTGTTTCGCCTTGGGGTGCGCCGGTGTTGTTTGTTAAGAAGAAGGATGGGTCAATGAGAATGTGTATTGATTACCGACAATTGAACAAGGTCACAATTAAGAATAAGTATCCGCTGCCGAGGATTGATGATTTGTTCGATCAGCTTCAGGGTGCCAAGGTATTTTCAAAGATTGACTTGAGATCTGGTTACCATCAGTTGAGGATTAGGGAACGAGCAACATCTTAGAGTGGTTCTTCAGACTTTGAGGGACAGTCAGTTGTATGCTAAGTTTTCAAAGTGTGAGTTCTGGTTGAGTTCAGTTGCATTCCTGGGTCATGTTGGGTCAGCAGAGGGTATCCAGATTGACCCAGAAGGGTGCCCAGTTCAGATGGTCGGATGAGTGTGAGGCGAGCCTTCAGAAGCTCAAGACAGTCTGACTACGGCACCGGTGTTGGTTTTGCCCACAGGTTCAGGGCCTTATACAGTTTATTGTGATGCTTCCCGTTTTGGGCTTGGAGCAGTGTTGATGCAGGATGGCAAGGTCATTGCCTATGCTTCGAGGTATTTGAAGATTCATGAGAAGAACTATCCGGTTCATGATTTGGAGTTGGCAGCCATAGTTCACGCATTGAAGATTTGGAGGCACTATTTGTATGGCATGGCATGTGAGGTGTTCACTGATCACAAGAGTCTTCAGTACTTGTTCAAGCAAAAGGAGTTGAATTTGAGGCAGAGGAGGTGGTTGGAGTTGTTGAAGGATTATGATGTCACCATTCTATATCATCCGGGAAAGGCCAACATGGTGGCCGATGCTTTGAGTAGGAAGTCAGCTAGTATGGACAGTCTTGCTTATATTCCGATCGGTGAGAGGCCGCTTGCTTTGGATGTTCAAGACTTGGCCAATCAGTTCGTGAGGTTGGATGCTTCTGAGCCTAGTCGTGTGTTAGCTTGCACAGTCGCTCGCTCTTCATTATTGGAGCGTATCCGTGGTCGGCAGTATGATGATCCCCATTTGTGTGTCCTTAGAGACACGGTGCAGCGCGGAGGTGCCAGGCATGTTACCTTAGATTATAATAGAGTTTTGAGATTGCATGGTCGAGTATGTGTGCCTAATGTGGATGGGCTTCGAGAGTTGATTTTAGAGGAGGCCCATAGTTCCCGGTACTCTATTCATCCGGGCGCCGTGAAGATGTATCAGGGTTTGCGGCAGCATTACTGGTGGCGTAGAATGAAGAAGGACATTGTTGCATATGTGGCTCGGTGTTTGAATTGTCAGCAGGTTAAGTACGAGCATCAGAGGCCTGGTGGTTTATTTCAGAGGATTGAGCTTCCCGAGTGGGAGTGGGAGCGGATCTCTATGGATTTTGTTACTGGACTCCCGCAGACTTGGAAGAAGTTCGATGCGATATGGGCTATTGTTGATAGGCTGACCAAGTCAGCACATTTCATTCCTGTGGCAGTCTCCTATTCTTCTGAGAGGTTCGCTGAGATCTATATTCGGGAGATTGTTCGCCTTCATGGTGTGCCCGTGTCTATCATTTCGGATCAGGGTACGCAGTTTACCTCACGCTTCTGGAGAGCAGTCCAGCGAGAGTTGGGCACACGGGTCGAGTTGAGCACAGCGTTCCATCCCCAGACGGACGGTCAGTCGAGCGGACTATTCAGATTTTGGAGGATATGCTCCGAGCTTGTGTCATTGATTTTGGAGGCTCGTGGGACCAGTTCTTGCCTTTAGCGGAGTTTGCCTACAACAACAGCTACCAGTCCAGCATTCAGATGGCTCCTTATGAGGCGTTGTATGGTAGGCGATGTCGGTCTCCGGTTGGGTGGTTTGAGCCGGGAGAGGCTCGGTTATTGGGTACAGATTTAGTTCAGGAGGCCTTAGATAAGGTCAAGATCATTCAGGAGAGGCTTCGTTCAGCTCAGTCTAGGCAGAAGAGTTATGCAGACCGTAAGGTTCGAGATGTACCTTTCATGGTTGGTGAGCGGGTATTGCTCCGAGTGTCGCCTATGAAGGGCGTGATGAGATTTGGGAAGAAGGGAAAGCTTAGCCCTAGGTACATCGGCCCGTTTGAGATTCTTGATCGAGTGGGTGAGGTGGCTTATAGACTTGCGTTGCCACCTAGCTTATCAGCCGTGCACCCAGTTTTTCATGTATCTATGCTTCGTAGGTATCACGGCGATCCTACCCATGTGTTAGACTTCAGTACTGTCCAGTTGGACAAGGACTTATCATATGAGGAGGAGCCGGTAGCTATTCTAGACCGGCAGGTCCGTCAGCTGAGATCAAAGAGTTTTCCTTCTGTTCGTGTTCAGTGGAGAGGTCAGCCTGCTGAGGCATTGACCTGGGAGTCCGAGTCCGATATGCGGAGCCGTTATCCCCATCTTTTCCCCGACTCAGGTACTTCCTTCTTATATCCGTTCAAGGACGAACGGTTATTTTAGAGGTGGAGGATGTGATGACCCAAAAAAGTCATCACTTGTTTTAGAAACAAATTCAGTGTTCCGAGGCCTAGAAACCTCTTTTTTTTTCTCTCACCTCGATTTGCATGTGCAGTCCGTCTAATTTTTCAGAACGTTTTTATGTGAAAAAAATGGATTAAAATTTGAAATAGCTCCATTATGTCATTTATGACTCGTGTGCCAAATTTGAATCATTCCGGATCCATTTGATATGTTTCGGCGCAAGTTTTGTAAATTGAAAAGTTTGAAATTCATAAGTCCGAATCGAGGTGTGAATTGACGTTTCAACATTTCTTGGAATGATTTGAAACCCTAGGTAAGTCCATATGATGTTTTAAGACTTGATGATATATTTGGTTGAAGTCCCGAGGGCCTCGAGTGGATTTTGGATGGTTGATGGAGTTTAACTTGGGCATTTCAAGAATGTTTCGATGTCGTTTCTTCAAGAATAAGTGGTATCATATTAAGCAAATGAACTCCGAATTCAGTTTTGATTGAAGCATTAGATCCGTATCGAAATTTCGCAGCCATAGCAAAAAGAATCGTCCAATTCGGACATCGTATGAGAGAGTTATGCCCATTTTTGTGTCGGGGAAAAATAATTTCCCATCGCCAGCGCCCAGGGTAGCGCGGGGCGCCATCCATGGCGCCGGGATTATTTTTGGGTACTGGAACCAGCGCCACAGGCAGCGCCCGGCGCCACTTGTGGCGCCCGAATCGTAAAATGCTATAAAACGGGGGTTTTGGCCATTTTTGACAAAAATAGAGTTGGGGGAGCTCGGTTTGGGCGATTTTCAGAGGGGTTTTCACAAATTTGAATGAGGTAAGTGTTACTTATCATAAATCCTTTATAGATCATGATTCCATACTCATTTACATCATGAATCCATGAATTTATGGAAGAAAAATCAGATTTTTACCAGATCTTCCAAAAACGAAAATTTAAGATTTGAAAGCCAATCCGATGTCGGAATTCGATAATTTTGTATGGTTGAACTCGTATCGGAATGGGTATCATATTTGTCAGTTTCATATGATTCCGAGGAGTGGGCCCCAGTGGCAATTTTTGAGTTAAATTTCGGAGTTAAATCCGAAAAATTAGTAAATTCATATGGAATTAATTTCTACTATTTGTATTGAGTATATTAAATTATTTGTGACTAGATTTGAAGCCTTCGAACACGAATTTTCAAGGCGAAGGTTTATTGGAATCTTGAATTTGGTTGCAAAGCGAGGTAAGTGTTTGATCTAACTTTGGCTTGAAGGAATAGGATTAGAGTGTTATTAATTGCTAATTGCTAAATGATCGAGTACGGTGTATAGGCATGGTGACGAGTATCTATACACCGGTGTCTAGCATGA
>NW_017671565.1:0-2730 GCF_001879085.1 Nicotiana attenuata | reverse complement strand
GTGACACCAAATCTTGGGTAGAGGCTATTATTGACTATTCCGCGTTTTGATTCAGACTTATAAATTAGACTTCCGCTATTATTATTATTAAATTCCATATTACTTATTGATGCTATAGATTGTTAACAGATTTATTTATTAATGAAAGGTAAATAAGTTGGCTTGCCTAGCTACCACGAGTAGGCGCCATCACGATCCCGATGCTGGGAAATTTGGGTCGTGACAAATCGAAATACAATGGGGCTATGTTGGCCCAAGTTCAGTTGAAGTTTTGAAGATTGACAAATGAACTCAGTAATGGACCTGGTCCATCTGGTGAAACACAGTGTTTATCAACCATTGCATATGAGATGCACGTGAGGAAGATATATCGTAGAGATCAAGCAACAATATCTTCTGAACTAAATCGAAAAGATTGCAGTTGGGATAAGGAGAACAGTCTCCTTATGAGGAGAGAACACAATCCTAATCTAGGATAAGGGTTGGAGTTTTTATTGGTCAAGGACTCAAAATCGTCTAAGGATAAGCAATAGAGTCTCAATCAAACTCTAATTACTAACTCAATAAATAACTGAGTTTGTTGTCTTTTACAGGTATTGCACATACGCAGAAGTAAAACATAATTGAGAGCAAAAGAGAAAGTCTGTTTTGAAAGCAATATATGTGAGATATAAGTGTGCACTCCTGAAGCTACTTGAACGAGAGAGAAGAACCAGTTCCATTATGTTTATTCTTATTCTAGTTCAATTGTAGTAGGAATTTCTGTTTAGAAGCAATTGTATTAGGTACTTTGAGTATTCAAGTTAGAGTTAACTTGAAAGTGTCGCAACAGTTGAGGCTGTGTGCCACACTAGGATTAGAGTTAATCCTTAGGTTTACAAAGAGTTTTTGTAAATGCTGTTTTGGCTCAGTGATTTTAGTGGAAGTTTGGGAAAATCCTACTGAGTAGTAGGTCGTGGTTTTTTCACCTTTTGAGCCAGGTGTTTTCCACGTAAAAATCTATGTGTTCTTTAGTTTATGCATTTATTATTACGCAAACTGCAATAGTTAGAACACCTAGAAGAACCAGGTTCTTCTAGAGCAAAAATTGGGTACCACACAAATCACCCCCCCCCCTCTTGTGTGGTATTGACGTTTAGAACATCAATTGGTATGAGAGCGGGTTATCCTTGAAGAGGTTAACACCTTAGGAAAGATCAACATGAGTGCACCACGTGAAAACTGGGAAGGGCAATCCACTGCTAGGCCTCCACTTTTCAATGGTCTCTACTACTCCTGGTGGAAGAATAGAATGAGAGACCACATCATGGGAGAAGACTATGAGCTCTGGGACATCATCACTGATGGTCCTCTAGCCACAACAAAGAAAACTGCTGAAGGATTGGATGTTCCAAAGACAAGAGTTGATTGCACTGCTGAAGACTTAATGAAGTGGGAAAAGAATGCTAAGGCCAAGAAGTGGCTAGTATGTGGACTTGGTCCAGATGAGTACAGCAGGATCCAAAGCTATACCACTGCTAAGGAAATTTGGGACACCTTACAAGTGGCCCATGAAGGAATGCCTCAAGTGAAGAGGTCAAGAGGAATGTCACACCTCCTTTTTACCTACTACACCCCGTGAAGGGTATAATAAAGGAGTTTTTCCAATTAAAGGACAATCAAAACGGGATTCGTTTATTAAGAGATTCAGAGTCGCCACTTGGGAGATTTATGGTGTCCCAAGTCACCGGTTTGAATCCCGAATCGAGGAAAGGGTTTGACTCTGTACTACAGTCGCGAACCAGAAATCCAAGTAAAGAATCCTGTTAACCCGGGAGAAGGTGTTAGGCATTCCCGAGTTCCGTGGTTCTAGCACGGTCGCTCAACTGCTATATTTGGCTTATTTATTCGATTTTAGTACATGTTTTAGTCTACGTGCTTTAACTTTGAACCGCTTTTATTATTATTATTTTAAGAAAATTGCAACGTCGTGAAAACACGTCTCGAATCGCGTCACATAAATGCACCCGCGGTTTTTGACACATTTCGACTTCGTTGGGATTTGGATTTGGGTCACATAAATGTGCACCCGTATTTAGGAAGGTAAAATTATTTAAATTGCGTGCCTAAAGAGACTATCGCGTTATTATCTTTGGGGAAGGCCGTGAAATTCGCTAAACGGCCCATCTCGAAGTCTAAGTATTTTTAGTATAAGCATTTATCGAGGGCCCCACAATTTATTTATTTTTGTTCAGCGGGGCACGTCTCATTTTTATTCATTAAAGGGCATACCTAAAGCAACTATAATTTTCTATTGTTATTTGTCTCTAACATCACAAGAAAGATCCTGAATTTTTGTTATTGAACTGAAATAAACCAAACGATAATTCTGTGTCAAAGCCACCCATTGGGTTCCGAGATGAGCCCAACAAAGGAGATATGCACCTATGCTTAACAATCTGCCAGTCAAGACCTTGGCCCAAGTCCAAACGTGAAGTAAATTAGCACTGGACCTGGGCCTGCGAATCAGATATCTTGAGGCCCAAATAGCTATTGGTATTAATATAAATCAATCCAAGTGCTGTCAGCAATTATGACAAAAGGAAAACACTATGCAATTACTCAAACCAACAAGATGTTGATCATTGAATTACAGATTAAAGTTCAGATTATTTGATTCTATAGATATTCACGAACACGTCAGTTTATTCAATCAAATCAATTGATAATTCACGTTTAAACTCAAGTAAA